>NC_140296.1:45240267-45280931 GCF_964211825.1 Aythya ferina
TGGCTCATATTTCTATTTCAGAGGTAATACACAGTGCTGTGATGCTTAACTGTTTATTCAAATGATGCATATACATTTTTACATCTTCATTTATTTATTTATTTTAACTTATTTTAGTGGGGGAAAATGCAGGCATTAATTTAGAGCTACTGATGCAATGAAATGGAGGAATATATTTGAGCTATTAGCCGCTTCAATCTCCTGCCCACAAATAATTGATGAGTTTCTATTAAAGATTGACAAGCCGGCAGACTGCAAAGCATTTTTACTAGAAAATGCACCATGGATAGCAAATATGCATTATACCTTTTATTCTATTGCTATATTTTAACAGTTTTAGGGTTGATTTTTTTTTGTTTGTTTCTTATAGACTTATTGGTTGGTATGTGACTAGGAAGAATTTGCATGAAGTAGAAAGAAAAATGAGAGATACAGAAGGAAAGAAAAATAGCAATATACACACATCAGAATTCTCCTTAGTCATTTTTCATGTGTTATTACTGACTGTTTCATGTAATGTTTTTTAGGTTTCTCTTCAACTCATCTTCTCTGTTTCTGGGTTAGACTATTGGGATGTATTCAAATATGTGGAAATGTAAATCCTAGTAATGTTAGCAGCACCTATGAATGGCAGCAAGTTCCTCATCAGCATTGCTCATATTCAAGAGGAGTGATAAAAGTCTCAGTTATTTTATCCTCACCTCTGCTTTCCGTGAGCAGTTATGTATTTATAAAATAACATGAGGCAAAAATAAGTAGGAAATATTTTATGCACAGCTTTTCATCCATAAAGAAAAAAAAATAGTTCAAAATTATGAGAATCCTAAGTTTTACTCATAATGCATGTTTTTGTGATTTATATCCTCAGAATAATTTATTCTTAATAGAAGTAAGTATTTTGACTTACAAGTTAGTTAATAGTTCACTTTGTTTTGCTTTCTTATGAAGGTTTGTTGAATAAATAGTTGCATTTCATTCTGTGTAACATTCTCATAGAATATAGTATTCTTATTTCAGTAACATACAGACAGTTATTTTCAGTAACATACAGACAGTTAAACTGAAGCATCTTTTCTTTAGTGAAATTAGAATTGGAAGAAGGGGGACAAGAAGGAGGGAAAAGAGGTCTGGTTATTTTTAAATTTAAAATGTTCTTCAAAATCTTAAAACATGCTTATAAAATAAAGAGTAACTCCATGAGCTATTTTTTATTCTCAGCATCTGTTGTTGGTTTCTTTTTTTTTTGATTCTACCTTTAAATTTCTGCAGGTAGGCAACAAAATAAGCAATCAAGAAAGCTGGAGATCAGGTGCAACTCGACCTAGCTTGATTTATTGTTGTCACATCATCTTCATGGTAATGAAATGAAATTCTTATTCCAGAATTCTTATACAATAACAAAGAAACAAAAACTATCATTTTTAAATCCCTACAGTATCTCCATAGTAAGATGAATATTCGGGGCATTTTATTAAATATTTATTCTCTGAGATAATCCCGTTTAACAAGCATTTAATATGCTGATGTATACAGGAGTATTTTTGATGACAGAGATAATTTAAAATGGATTGTCTACATGTAAATAAACCTACATATGCCACAAATCAAAAGTTTCTACTTCAGAAAACTCCAGCTGCTAGATAAATAGACCTGCATACATTTTTGGCATGTGGTGCATATTCCATAATAGGTTGTGCAATAGGATTTCATTTAACTATTCAAGTATGTGTTACTGCCTACTTTGGGGAGACAAAATTAAAATGGCTCAGTGGCTTACAAGGTATGTAAGGAATAAAAACAGAAGCCCAAGCATCTTAGAAATGCAGAAGGTATATTATTAAAAAAATAATAGAATACAAATACTAGGGAATATCTTTGTTATGTACAATGTTACTGGCTACGTATCTTAGCTTCATTTTGTATTTATGAATATATTTTCAATAGAAGGATAAATAGGTGAAAATAGTTCACTACCACATGATTTGTTTTATCCTTAGGCATTGCCTGGGGTTACTGGTACAGCCCTGGCTCTCAGTACCGAAAAGTGAAATGTGCAACAATGAAAATTTTATTAAAACGTATGTTAACCCATTACAGTATGTTCACTTCCAATTCTTTGTAAGAATGTGTGATGTATCATTTTGTGTGTGTCATTTTTTTAAAAAGATATGAGTCAAGTAGAGGAGCAAATTTAATGGGAGATTTTTATGGGAAACATTATACGAATGGCAGAGTGTGCGATTCCCATTATTAAAATAATTTGTCATTGTATGAAAAAATGGTATAAATTTCAAGAAAGAGTCTTCTTTAGTTATCTGCCCTTTTTTAATGACAGCGGCTTTTGTGCAGTAAAGGCAGACACGTTTTCAAGCAAAGCCCATTTCAGACCAGAATTTCTGAGAGCCCTATTAATGTTTCATGCTAATCAAGGAGAGTGGGAAATAGAGCTGACAGGTGCTTTCTACTCTGCTTATTCCTGTCTTCCTGCATTAGACATTACTAGCTAAAAAAGAGCCAATATGGTTCCCTTACAGTGCATGTGGTGACAAGGGCAGAAATAAAATGCTTCTTTTTATAAGTTTGTAGTTGTTTTCCTTAGTGTCTCCACTGGTGACATCCACAAATATATAGATGCAGCAATTATCAATAAAGAATTATTTTACCTCAGACAGTGACCTGAATTACACTCTCAACTTTTCTGCAGCGCACTTTTGGAAACTTCGCACTCATCTTCTGAGACAAACAGGTCCACATGGTATCCTTGTTTTAATGGCACACACCAGAGTATTCCATATGAACCAGAAAGAAACACACGCCTTTTCCTGAAAATGAGTCTTTTCAATTAAGAAATGCTAAGACAAAGAACAAAAGTAAACCCTTCTCAAGGTAGCACACAATGTGTGCTTCACTTAAGACAAATGGTGTTAAAGCTGCAGTGAGCATTGCTGGGACACCATTTGCCACCCTCCCCTGCCCCAAATGCCTGGCTTGTACCTGAGCAGCACTTGGAAATAAGTGCTCAGATTCTGTGTGGAGTTAAAGGAGAGAGTGAAAGCCTACCAGATGTCCTGTCTGGCTGAGTTTGGTATGCAAGGTAGGCAGGGAGGTTGTCCCTCTGGAGGACCTCAAAGGCACCATCTCCAGTGTCTGCAGAGCAAATTTCAGTGCTTCCTTTGGGAAGCCTGCTTCAACAGGCAGCTAATGGCAGATGCTAGATGGGTGCGCAAGTGAGGTAGACCAGATCATAGCCTTTGACAGCAAAATGGCTGAACTCTGCAAGCTGTGACTTTACTGAACTGTATTTGTACAACCCACACATGGAGAAATTCATAACTGCAGCAGAAAGCACTCCTTAGATTAGCTTTGCTGGAATAATCTGAAAAAGGAGAAGCTGAGCTCTCTGTTCTAGTGTATTGCTTTTTCCATGCAAAGCAGAACCCGTTAAACCATCCTAATAGTGCATGACAGCCGGTGTAGTTTTACATGATTTTTCATGTAAATTATAATATGTGTAATAGCTCGGACAATATTGATTAACTTTCATAGCTCTACAGATACTCTGAGCATGAAAAAAGCTATATTTGTTTAAGTGAAATTACTTTCTATTTCCAAATTTAACTTATGCAAATCTCTAATCTAGACTATTTTACACTGATTTAGCTCTTGCCTAAACTTTTATTTTGCTTGCCAGTGGTTTACTGCTTTAAGTTAAATCAATAAATGTATATGGCACATATGTGAATGTGTATGAATCCAGCTTAAACAAGTCTATATTAAGAATTTGAATCAGTTTAACTAAATTTATTTAAACTAATGTAATCTTTCCACATGGTGTGGACATTAATTTGTTTAAAAACTGTACAGACTACTACATGAAAATAATGGCCACACTTCTCTGGCACGACACAAACCATTTCCACTTATTTGCTTGTTTTAAGTAACTTGTCAGCACTTTTCTATCAAATATATATGTGTTTATAAATTGCTTTTAAGAATAAAAAAAGCAATTTCCTACAGTGAATCACATATACCTTTGGACTCATAATCACTACAAAGAAATACTATCAAAACAGCCAAATTCAACTTCTTATGTGTTTCTTGTCAATGTTAGAATCCCTCTGAACAAAGATGGTGAGAAATATGAGGCTTATAGTGCCAAAGGATTTGTACCTATATTGTCTTCTTTAGTATATCAAATATCATGTACTTGGAAAAATGTGCTTTAATAGAGATTTTGTCCTGTTAAAAGCAAATATATTTTAAAGTAAATTTAAAGATGAGTGAAGCATTTCTCTCTACATATATTTGGCAAAGTTACCAATGTACATTGTACATTGGAATGACACTGATGCCTTCAGGATAGCATAAAATGTAACTTCTTTTTAAAGCAAAAGTTGCCACAAAATACTTCATCAGAAGCACAAAGAACGGAATTCTTTGCTAACAAGAATCTTTTTAAAAAAAAAAAAAAAAAAAAATGAACACTGGAGTTATTCATAAACTTATTTTCATCAAGCCCCTGTTTTTAGTTTTCATTTAAAGGATTTCATCCAGGAAAAGTGCAGTGGGTTTACTATCTGGCTTTGATATTTCTCCATAATGTCAGGGAAACTGGGAAGCATCTGTCATTTTACATTGGTGCTTAAATCTCTAAAACCCATGGAAGAGTATCATGTAAGAGAGAAGTCCCTATTTCACCCCTTGGATAACACAGCCAAAAGCTGTCAGTTCCACCTGCCTTAGAGTTCCCTTAGCTGATGCGAAGATTGCATAATGACCTTGTTTAGATTTGGCTTCTAAACTTAGAGGAGAGTATCTGGGTAAGATTCACCATTCACATTGATTTTCTTTTCTTGAAAATGATCACCACAATGCAATATTTAGATGTATATAGTGAGTCTATTAGACTACAGCAGTTGTTAGTGTCACAGATTGCTCTAGTATAAGGAGACAATTATTCCTAGGGTAGTTTCCCTAATCTTTTTTTTTTTTTTTTTTTTTTTTTCTTTCCAAAATACTTGTCTTATTTTCCTTCAGTGGAATAGCAACTAAAATAGTAAACTTCTTTATATATCCGATCATGATTTCTGAACTCATGGATGGTCTAGGATAGTGCTTTCCTTTATTCACCCTGCAGTGCTGAATATCAGTTCATAGTGCAGTTAAAGCTAACAACACTTTGTTGTAAATTAAGAAATATCTGCTTCATCATAACATATTTTAGATGACAAATTTTCTTTCTGTGCTTCTATCTGGAACAGTCACTTAAAGAGAGATTGGGTATGTATGTGCATGTATGAATTAGTATGTTATATTCTGTGCTTAGTGAGAAAATCAAGGTTTTAATATATTCTTAAGAAAGCTCTTTTGAGAGCCCTCCCAAAACAGAGGAATAAATTGAGAATATGTTTTTCAATACAGCCCTTGGACAGGTTCTGTACAGTACCTCCTTGTAAATACGTAGAACAAGTCCTACGAGGAGCGGCTGAGGGAGCTGGGCTTGTTCAGCCTGGAAAAGAGGAGGCTCAGGGGTGACCTTATCGCTCTCTATGGGTACCTCAAAGGAGGCTGTAGTGAGCTGGGGGTTGGTCTATTCTCCCACGTGCCTGGTGACAGGATGAGGGGGAATGGGCTTAAGTTGCGCCAGGGGAGTTTTAGGTTGGATGTTAGGAAGAACTTCTTTACAGAAAGGGTTGTGAGGCATTGGAACAGGCTGCCCAGGGAAGTGGTTGAGTCAGCATCCCTGGAAGTCTTCAAAAGACGTTTAGATGTAGAGCTTAGGGATATGGTTTAGTGGGGACTGCTAGCGTTAGGTCAGAGGTTGGACTTGATGATCTTGAGGTCTCTTCCAACCTAGAAATTCTGTGTGTAATATTAAATGCTGTTTAACTTTAGCTGCTATAAGTAGGTATTGCTTTCACCAAAGCATAAGGCCTATTCTCATCAGGGCTTGAGACCAGGAGGTATGTGGAAAGAACATACTGCATATACCACATCCAGATTCCAAAGCTCTCTGTCATTAAATATTGGTTTTCACATCTACTCTACTTTTACATTTATGCAACCACGATTTTGGATTTATGCAAATAATTTGTGAATAGGGGAGTCCTACTGGGATTGTGAAGGGAAATCCAAATAAGACTTTACATTGACATTTCAGGAGCTTGTGCATTAAAACTGTGCTCTAAAGCTCAAAAATCAGTCATTCCTTCTACCTCCACATACTGCCTTCTCTGCAACAACTCATAATAGGACTGTTTATAGGTGAAGACCAAATAACTTTAGCTGCCTCAAGAAAGCTTAACTAAGACATGTTTGTTCCCTTCTATCAGATACTTTACGTATATAAAGTCAACAAAAAATCATTTTCTGAGGAGATTATATAGTCCAAATAGGCAAGATATATCCAGGATAAGAAAAAAATGCAGCCATAGAAAACTTGCATTTGCGATTCATTTTATCCGTCCTTTGATTTCTGGGTCTGATAGTCATCCTTCAAATTAACACCCTTAAGCCCCATTTCTTTAGAACTACTTTAGATATTAATAATGGAAAAAACAAACAAACGAACATACAAAAATAAAAACTAGTACTTAAAAGCATTTGTTTGTCTTTTTAAGAAGCATCTGGGCAACTAGCTGAGGTGAAGTTATTGTCCAGTCACTGACCTGGAATTTTTAAGTAGTGGCAAGGTTAGAAATAAAACTGGACCTCTACAATCCCACCTCATTGTGCACCTGTTACAACAAGTTGCCTCGGAGCATGGACTATAGAAGGATGCCATTCAGCTGTAGCAAAGGAGCATAAAAGAAAGACAGGTTGCTCCTATCAGGTTAAAGCAAGCAAGGCACTTCAGCCTTCCATCTGTGGTGATGTGCTCTGACAAACATTTTACATTTAATTAACAGGACCAAATTCTCCTTTAATTTATGCCAGTGAGCTCTATTGGCTTATACAGAGTTAGCTCTGCTGTAATTGAAAGAAGAATTTGGCCCAGCATCTGTAATAAATCATTAATGAGCATGTAGTAAGATAAGTTTTAATGATTAATTAACAATGTATTTTTTGGAGAAAAGTATTCTTAACATGCCCTTAATGTATCAAGTGATAATTGCTATATTAAAAGCCTACTGATTAAAGCAATTAATTATATGCTTAATTTATTTACTAATTAAGCTTTAATATATGTATAGTTAAGTAATTGCTAATGAGTATTTCACATTTGCTAAACAGATCTGGCAGTAATTATGTGGGAAATACTATAAAATGATTCATCTAATGTTTCTATGAAAAAATGCAACATTGTCTCTCTTTTTTTTTTCTTTTTTTTTTTTTTTTTTTTTAATACCCCCTCCCCAATTTGGCCTGCATTTTTCTACTTGTGGAATGAGGTATTTGCTAGGCTTCACAGTTCTGAAAAGGCAGTGTTTCTGGGCGAATATGAAGAAATACATTTCTGAAGCAGATAACTCAGTCATGCCTATGTGAAAACAAAAATCTCTCTCTTTGTGCACGTGGAGCTAAAGCCTGCAGTTTTCATCTTGGTTTGTATTCAACACTTACTCTTGCTAAATTTCATTTGATTTTAATGGAAGTTTTCTATGTTAGGACCACAGCTGTTGGTTCTTTCGTTATGGCAAGAACCTTTGGTGGCTGAGCTGGATTCATATGTCTCTAAATCATATACAGTACAGGAGAAGGAGATGTACCTTTCAGTCATATTGAGGTTCCTTAAATTACTGTACATGCACTATCTATTATTACAGTCCTTACTTTTAAGTCTTATTCTTCACACGGACAAAACTCCAATTAAAGTTGATGAAAGTTTTACCTAAGCAAACACCATAGCAATAGGATCAATTTTAAACATACCTGACCATATACAGTGAATTCATGAAGTCCTTATTCATTTAAATTCCTATTATGTCCTAAGTGAAAACAGAATCCCGAGTTTCTGATGCTTGCCCAAGTTATATCACAAAGTATAGAAGAAAAAAATGTTCCTCTCTTTTCACCTCTGTAGTTCATACTTTGCCTTCAGGGAGATGTTACCTCAATCTAGATTCTCAAGTGCTTAAAAATGTAAGTAGAAGTGGCATGCTGAATATAGTAGCTTGGTGGCAGGAAACTGCATGCCGTGAAGTGTTCCAGGAAGGGTTAGTGTCATAGCTATAATTACTTCTTTCTCCACTAGGTGATATGATAAGCGAGGAAGGCACCTACAGCGCTGACCTGTGGGGGTGTGGGTGGGGGAAGGGGGTAGAGCCATGTAGTGAGGAGATCCCATCTAGTTAATCAGCCCCAGCTTTTGAAGAATAGAGGTCTGGAGATATTTAAGCAGTTTTCTTCCTTTCCCTACCTTTATGCTTCCTTCCCTGACTTTAAGCTTGTGTGTGTATTTCTGCCAAATCCCAGATGTTCCCTCTGCCTTTTTTTGAGTGTGGAGCCTGGGGACACCTTTTCCTCCCATCCCTCAGTCTTCTGGGTGGATACATCTTCTTAGTGCTCTAATTTGTATCCAGTAGGTGAAAGTGTGTGTGACCCAGAGTGGATTCCTGGGAGAGCAAAAGTAAATAGGTTCAGTAGATCTGGAATGCACATAAACAGGTCTTACTGTAGTGTGTATTCTCATCCCATGCATTAATGAAGTGCTATATAGACTGAGTCACCAAAGAATGGGCTCCTTGTAAACTCTTTATACTGTCGCCAGATCAGAATGGAGTGGAATGACGAATGGACACAAGGGAATACACCCCAAATATGGGGTTTAGCCCAGGCTTGTACAGAGCCTATATTCTCCTTCCAATAAAGTCTCATCTAATTGTTTGCCAAGACTCCATGCATCTGCCTAACCAGAGGAGTGTGACATATCCAATCCAGTTTGTGGTAAAATTGCCAGAACCATTCCCTAGGAGAGATTAAATTACATTTATATATTGTATGCCAGTACTAAGTTATATGATAATACATTATTCTAGCAAAATTGGGTTCCATGTTTATTTGAGAGCTAGTAAGCAAGGGATAAAGATAAGAACTGAAGATGTGAAGCTACTGAGCAGAGATTTAAGAGTGGAAAATACACATATTTGTTATCCTTAAAAGTGTCATTAACAAGGAATTTCAGCCAAATGTCTCCCCAGGGACTGTAGCTGAAGGGCTTCAGCACCCACTGACACCAGTGAGATTATGTAGCATCGAGTGAGAGTCTGGAGCATTGAGCATTTCCTAGGGCTGACAGCTGTTATCTTAAATGATCTTTGTAGGGATTTTACCTACCACATGGGAACAACAACTGTCAGGCTATGACCCGACACGATCTGGTGATCAGAATTCCATAGCTTAAAGTCACAGCTTCCAAGATAAGTTCTGGTGCATTTGGGGGTTCCTAAAAAGAAGCTGATTTATATTTGCAACCTATTTAGATTGCAGTAATCATAGTGTGTTGCTGGTTGTCTGTAGGACAGAAGTATTTTTTCCCTCTTTGTTCCATAATTTGGCTTGAGGACTGCCAGGAGATTCACTATGTTTTGAAGCACTGAAGACTGACCATAAGAGCTGTAGCTTTAATGTGGTTTTTAATTATGTTAGCACAGCCTGAAGGATCAAATCTTACCTAAAATATCATTAAATCTTTTTTTTCTGGCTGGTTCCATGGTAAAACCATAATGAACAAAACCAAGAGGAGGCATTTCAATAAACGTTCCTCTTTGCCTGGACACCAGTATCCCTTCTCTGACTGTGCAATATATTGAGTACACACCAGAAATACCCGTGGAAGGTGGGCGTAAATGGTCAGAGTTCTTGCTATGTTTTTCAGGCTGCTGGAAGAAGTTGGATCATTGCAGACAGGTTCAACACGGCAGGAACATAGCACTTGTTAATCTCCTGTGACATGTGGATCTGTGGTGGTAAGGGGTCCACAGCTGGATTGGCCCTCTTTGGCCCTAGTCTAGTTTAAAAGTAAAGACGTGATTATCTGAATGACAGACTGAGGGTAGAGTGATCCATGGTTCAAACCACTTCAGGAAGAATTTAACATTCTTAAGGGGGAAAGAACCATTTCCATGTAAATTCTACCAATGATGTACTGTGAAAGAAAAAAAAAAAAAAAGAAAAAAAAAGGAAAGGAAAGGAAAGGAAAGGAAAGGAAAGGAAAGGAAAGGAAAGGAAAGGAAAGGAAAGGAAAGGAAAGGAAAGGAAAGGAAAGGAAAGGAAAGGAAAGGAAAGGAAAGGAAAGGAAAGGAAAGGAAAGGAAAGGAAAGGAAAGGAAAGGAAAGAAAAGAAAAGAAAAGAAAAGAAAAGAAAAGAAAAGAAAAGAAAAGAAAAGAAAAGAAAAGAAAAGAAAAGAAAAGAAAAGAAAAGAAAAGAAAAGAAAAGAAAAGAAAAGAAAAAAGAGAAGAGAAGAGAAGAGAAGAGAAGAGAAGAGAAGAGAAGAGAAGAGAAGAGAAGAGAAGAGAAGAGAAGAGAAGAAAAGAAAAGAAAAGAAAAGAAAAGAAAAGAAAAGAAAAGAAAAGAAAAGAAAAGAAAAGAAAAGAAAAGAAAAGAAAAGAAAGCAAAACCAAACAAGAATACTAAAAAAAAGGTTGTTACATACCATTCTCATGTGTGTATCTTTAAAGCTATGTTTTTACTATGGGTCTCTTATAAGAAAGGTGCACAGAAGGAAGAAACTGCTGATAGTATGGTAGTAAATCACAGTACACAAAAACTAGGCTTTTTCCTTATAAAAAATGCACTTTTACTTCACAAAGAGATTTAACTCAATAAGGAACTTAGAAATGGTTACTAAGACCTAGAGGCTTGAAACACAAGAAATGAAAAGTTAAACCACCTTTGCTACATTGCCTTCTTGATCCAATCAGATTAAAGAAGCTTGGGAAACTTTGCAACACTTCCACATGCCAGGTCGGTACAGAGAAAACTAAATGGAGATCTTTTTTGGACTACATTTTCATTTTTGTCCTGTGAAGTATATTAGTCATCTGTATAAGTTCTATGAACATTTTAAAGAAGAAAAGGGGAAGTTACAGGAATGGGAAAATATATGGCACAGAATTTTGAGACAGTTTTAGATTCCTCCTCAAAAACTGCAGAGAAACTGTGTTTCTGCAATACAACATTTTTATTCTTTTATTCTAGACTAGGATCTCAAATTCATCCTGAACATGTTTTTGTGCTCTTAGCTCACGTTTAGCTCACAGCCATGTGTGGTGCAATGGTGGCTAGCAGAATGTATCAGAAATGGCTACAGAGGCTAAATAAATTTAGCATCTCTACTGCTAAATAATACAGGTCAAGCACCATCCCCTCTCTCTTAGGCCAAGTGGTTCAACAGGCATTACATCTACCTGCTGTTTAAACTTTCTCTCCAACGAAAGTGGGAGGCCATCTTCAAACTTCCTTTTGGGATGGTTCCATAGTACTTTCCATCTCATGAGCAATGCCCAGTCATTATTTGGCACAGTACTGATCAGCACAAGGCAAAACTATGCCAGGAAGAGTTCTAACAAATGAACAGACCATCTAATGATAGGACAGTGCTTGTACCTGTGCCCTGTGCTTCTTGTATTTCCTAGCAGAGGCATAGCAATACCTGTTTTGGTGGAAGATATGCTGGAGGAGGCCTCTAAGAAAATCTGTAGTGAGAACTGTATATTCATCATATTACTCACACAATTTTCATAAATGAGCTTCTCAAACAAAAAGTACCATCTGATTATTGCTTGCTATGCTTATTCTAGCTATGTCAAGGATCCCATTGTGAAAATCCCACTGATTTAAACAGTGCCAGGATTTCAGCCCTACAGGATGAGTGGATTCTGAGTGGCCTGGCTGGGAGCTCTTGGGCCACCTGCATGTCTACCAGTGCCCCAAACACTTAGGGATGTCTGTCACATCTGAGGAGTTTACCACTTCTCTCCAGAGACCAGCCTGAGAAACTACCCCAAAACCCAATGCTTTCAGTAAAGCTGTGGCAATGATGTTGGTGATGGTATTTACCAGGATGATACAAATGAGAAAAGAGGGTGCTTTAGGAAAAAACACATCAGGACCGGGAGAGTCATCTTTCCTAAGGCTGCTGCCTGGGTAAAAAATTAAACTTCAGTGACATGCTAGCAGGCTGCCATCGCAAGTATTTGACATTGTCTCCTGAGGTGTCTTCCTGTAAATTTTGGGTATCAGAAAAAAACAACTTCTGATGAAACTGTCTTCACACTCTGATAAATTTGTCTTCATTTAAACTCCTGGACACAAGGCACAAAACATGCCCATCTATGTTTCCAGCTTAATATTACACAAAACTGTTTAAGGTACTCTGCCCAAAGGAGTGTAATGTTGATAACAGCCTAGGGCTTCAGTGCTCAAAAAGCAACCTTGATGTGTGACTTTCTTGGAATAGATCTATTTGAAGGGAATATTAGCTGGGATGTTACTCTTGCCCTTTCTAATTTGTGTCCTCCTAAAGATACTTAGAAATCAGGGCTCATTCAGTTTTAAATCTACATAAACATGAACTGGAAGACACACTTTTTTTCTGCCTTACATTTTGTTAACTAAGAGCATCATAAATTTAGAAGATGAAAGCCACAGGTTGTCAAAACAAGAAATTACATCTAAGGTGTTATTTCCACTTTTTTTCCCCTTTTCTATTTTCTATTTTTTTTTTGGGGGGGGGGGGGAAGGGGGTTGGAAAAGGAGGGGAAGAGATTGGGGGAACAGGGTCATCTTCCAGTTTTAACTAAAGCTGTCAGTAGTTCATAAGGGGATGCTTTAATGTTTACGTTTTCACTGATTTCATCATTTTATTTATTAGTTTCTAATGGATTAATTTAAAGGCTCAATGTTCACATCGAACATTTTTATTGCTGGTTTGATTTAAATGTGTTAGCTAAACAGCCCCTAGTTTGCTTCTTATAGGAAAAGGAAACCTTCTAAGTGACCAAATATTTTACTTACATTGACTGGTTTACCAGTCATTGTTGGCTTCAGAAAGGGTCACTGCCAGCATTGTTTTTCCCAAAGGCAAAATAGTAGTTCTCTCATTGAGTAGAGCCAGCTTTTTTTCTCTCTTTCTCTTTTTTGCTGCCAATTTCACTACTGATCTTGTGCAATAAAATGTGCTTGTCAACGAAAATGTCAACCAAGTTTAAAAAGAATAGTGTGAGTAAAACTAAAAAGTAAATTATTTAAGTAGAGTTGTAGTTGAAACTTGAAAGAATTCTGTTTGGTGGTTTTCTTTACATCATTCTGCCAATGGAGGAGGAACTCTGAATCTCTAACTAGTCAAGCCCTGTCATAACTGGGGCTGACAGTTCACATTGAAAATTCTGTTTTCTTCTTTCCCAGGAAAGCAAGTCAAAGATAAACCAACAAACTATTGTTGGCAAGTGCCTTACCTTTGTTCTATGCTTCTTTATAAATTAGCCACTTGTGTTTTCTAGGCTGCTTGTAAACGAAATTCCTAGAACCTAGGGTTGCACATTAGCTATCTTATTTTAAAATGCTAATGCATCCTTTTAGATCTTTACTGGATTTAGAGCATGTAAGAATCATAAAATGTTAAAAAATAGTGTTAAACAGAAAAGAAACATGCTGTAAATTTTGGTCAATACATGCTGAATTCAATTGGAGATCTGGACTGCCTGGTCCCAAACTTAGTTACAGTTAAATATTAGTGAAATTAAGACATTTGCATAAACATACCAACACTGTGTCTCATCTGTGCCTGATAACACAGATTTTTGTATTTGCTAACTGATGCTCCTGCATTCAGAATTTTGCTAAAAGGTACAAGACTGGACTTTTGCACATTAGAGTTAGAATGTATCTAAAGTTAAAAAAAAAAAAAAAAAAAAAAAAGCTGATTTTACTACAGAATTGCTGTTATAGCATTGTGTGCAGGAAACTCTTTATAACCATACATTTTTTTCTATATATCCATATATACATAACCTCTATTCTCTACTAATTGACTTATCAGTATATACTACAGTATATACATGGCCAGTTCATTAAGGTTAATTTGTTCAAAAATATTAGAAGCATTAATTTCTGGCTTATAGCTAATGGCTGCTCCCAGCCAGTGTCTTGTTTCATCATTAGTGTCAGCTAGATTATAACTCACACCCAACTGTTTTTACACTATCTAATAGAATCAATTGATGCAATGGTTGACAAGATGCTGTTTTGCATTTTGTCATCTCACTAATGCACATGGCTTAAAGGCATTGGCATCCATAATGTGGGGCAGTTTTGTAGGAGGCACAGAATAGGCTGAAGCTGCAAGGGCCATTTTCATAAAATATTAATGAAATTGAAAAATACACTGGGGTTGAAGGCTTGTCTGCTAAATGTAAGGTAAAATCTATTCTGTTCTGCTTTCTGATGACTGTAATTAGCAGCCCTAATTAAAAATTCAAACCTTGTGTATATTTGAAAGCATGAATCTTAGCTCTCATAGTGTTTATTTCCTTTACAAAGTATTTTATTTTACAACACTAATTGAACAGGATCCTTCCTAGCCTGACAGCCGCAGCTGGCTGGAGCCAGTTTATGTATCCAGTCTCTCTAGACTACTTCCTTTTGTAAGCAATAAAACATCTTTAAAAAACATGTATATGCTCTCTATGAGCCATTAACTCTGTGTCACCCAGTGTGGAGCTGGCCATCCGCACACATGCATTGTTGTTTCCTTCACTTAAAAGTGACCTCTTTGAAAAGGCAGCTTTTTTCTGATCTTCAATATTTAATGTGGATTTACTTACATTAAATGACCACCTTTCTTAAGAAGACTTGGCCCAATTCTGACATTATTTATGAACAGCATATGCTGTGCAAAACAACGGAAGGAATCACCATTAGTTCCAGTAGAAAAATCTACTTTTTATCATCACTTTGTGTAGTTATTTTGAAATACATGGTCAAGATACTAGAGCCCCATTAGGGAATATATGACTGCAGCCCAAGTTCAAATTGATTATAACCACATTGCTTTCTGGAATTCAATGTACAGCAAAGAAAGCAAACTAATACATCTATAATGTGAATGGGTTAAGTTTCTACTGTTGTATTTCCTCTTTTCACTGTTAGGCACATGGCTCTGAGCTGCACAATTTCCTGTTTTCTTTTCCATAGCCTGGCAAGGAGATGACACTAGAATTTTAATATCCAGTGTAATGTCCATAATCACAAGAAATATTTTCTCTCCAGAATCTTGTATTTTTGATTAGGTGGTCTTTTTAGCTTCTCATGTCAGGCCAATGAGGTCATAAGAGGAGGGGACAAGGTGGATGGATGGAAAAGAGTATTAAAATACACTCTTGTGTGGCTTTGCTAACCATTTTCTCCCCTGATTTATGCAAGAAATAGAAATTTGATGATGCTCCCTGTCTGTGACAAAGAGTCCAATCTTGTAATTCATGTTCAGGCAACATTAAGTGAAATGAAAGTTTAGCCTAAGTAAGGAACAGCTTCAAAGACTTGCAGAAAAATAATAATAATTATTAATAATAACAACAACAACAACAACAACAATAATAATAATAATGAAAAAGCAATAGAAACCTAGACCTGAAGGAACTGGGAACCACATGACAATGGTTTGGGTTATAAAATTCCAGACATCATTAGATGATATTTGCCACTAATTTTTATTCAAGATATGAGATTTTAACCTGAAGTATATGTCTTTTTCTAATTTAAAAAAATAATTCAAACACTGTCAGAGTTTAAACTTCTGAAGGCTGTTTCTGTTCTACATTGCAATAAAACCAGAAGCTTCTGAACATTTTTCACAAAATGTTCACATAAGGTTAGGTTTGAACGATTTATTTATATCTTTCATGTCCATCCTTTCACCATCTCTAGCCAAGAAGCATGCAAACAAGAAATCTTCCATAAAACCTCATTTCCACAGATCCATCTTCACAAATATTTCTGCTCAGACAAAGCAATGCATGTCAGTGAAATTTCATGTTTCTGAAAAATATTCAAACAAGTTATGTTAAATGATCCAAAACAACTTAAAAGTCACTATGGGATATACCAAGGGATTAGAAGGACAACACAGTCTACATTTATTACTGCTTGGTTCCTCCCTAAGGTGGCATGTCTTTCCCTCACACTGCTTTCAAGAATTCATAATTTGGGGCTGCGAGGCACATCTGTTACTGGTCCTGGGAAGGCATCCAGGGGTTTGAATACGTGGTTCAGACATCTCAGCTCTTTATTAGAATAAGAATGGGATTCACAGTCTCCTCCCACTTCCATGCTCTATTTTCCACTGAAATGGTCAGAAAGAAGCTGCAGCCTGCTTCCCACATCTGCCAGAGAATGCTCTGGGACAACCCAGCAGGTAAAACAGCAGGCATCCAGAGAGCTCTGCTCTTCAGGACACCTGTAAATACTCATATTTATTGCTTTCTCTCCTTCCTTTCAATTCTCTTGAATTTGAACAAGTCTGCAGGTACTAAGAAAATAAACCACATTGTGAGTTTTTACTGAAATTTTCAGAGTTCCCAACATCCATCCACAGAAAAGAAGAAATGTTCTTAAAAAAGAAAAAAAAAAAAAAGAAAAGAAAAGAAAGAAACAAAAGCATACTTGGGAATTAGGGAAAGAATCAGAAGAATCACAAAACCTTCTAAAAGCCCAATCATTTCTAGATCACTTTTTACCATTCTAGTGGTGGGCATTGAGTTTAAAGCAGTCAGAAGTTCTGTCTAAGTAGTCAAAGGAGAGAAAATGTCCCATTGTCCCATGGGCAATGTCCCTCTTTACTGGGACTTCAGCATTGTTTGTAGAAACATTCTCCAGATAAAAAAAAAAAAAAGGACTAGTCAAACCACAAACTTCTAGATGACTACAGGTAGGTGTGATTTATCCTACCCTAATGTCATTTGTTTGTGTGACAGCCATAGTTGTCTCCCCTCTTGGCAGATGAATAGTCCATTAATACTTTTGATGCCTCCTACCTAATAGGAAGCCTGTGATATCCCTCTAACTTCATATCTTGCAGAATCTTAAAACCAAAAGCAAGCAAACAAACAAACAAAAAGAACAATTCCAAACAAATAACAGAGCAGAAAATAGATAACCTGTGTAAACTGTGAGGTTTTCGCTAGTTTCTTTAAAATTTATAATTAGTATTTGTTAGTGGGACTTGAGTAGAAAACTCACTTCAGCATTCTGGCACCACTTCAGGTAAGAGAATACCTACAAATGGTCCAGAGACTGTATGGCTGAAATTCAGACTGTAGCTAGTCACAGTACAGCAAGAAGAGGTGTACAGAAGATAAGCATACAGGAAATACAGATGCAGCAGTTTAAAGAAAATATGAAGCTATATAAGCTAAAGAAAATAGTACTGTTATTATTTAGGTGATGAGCTTATTATTTATGTTATTATGATTTATTTTATGTTACCTTTTAGTTTAATGTGTAACTCAACTTCCTAAAAGATTTTGGAGGAAAAATTTATAGAAGAAAAAGCAAACAAACAAACAAAAAAAAACTAATATTTTTCTCTTTGCTACAGAGACTCTTTCTGAGCCACATTCTGAAACAATGCAGAGGTTAATGTTAAGTACTATAAGTACAGAACACATATTTCTCAGTTAAAGACAAAATGAAGGATATATTGAAAACCATTTGTTCAGGAAGCTAAAGATACAGTGGTTTAATGCTGTGGTGTAAAGTGACACAGCTTAAAATTTCTTTAGCATAAATAACATTTGTTCTCATGACTCAGCATTGCTGGTCTGGGCTCTTGGCAATAGTGACTTATCAACTGCTTTGTTGGATCTCATGTAAGCTTAGTTTTAAATTAGTGACACTTTTTCACCATGAAGGAAAAAATAGAGCAGAAGAATTTAGTAATTTCTAAATCATGGTTCAGAGATTAAAGTAATTACTTTTGGAAAGTCATAAACTGATATGTTGCTGAATTTGTCTCTTTCCTCCCTCAAGCTGTTGTAACCCAGGCAATTCACTTCACATCAGTTACATTATTCCTTTCCCTCTCTCCAATTAGTGACAGCATCTCTCAGGAACATGCTCAATATGAGGAGAGACTTTCCACTTCACCCTCCTTTTGCAGTTCTTTTTCCTAACAGGACTGTGGCTAATAATGTTGTTTCAAAAACAGCAGCTAGATAACACACACACAGCACTTTTTTTCTTCTACTTGTAGATGAATAAAGATGAGAAAGAAGGAGAAGGACTTGACCTTTTGACCTAAGTAACCTAGTAGGGTCATCAGTTCAGTGCTGACATCTATCTGTAGTCTGCAGTCAAAGGATTTTTGGGATCCTGTTAAAAGAGGAGGAGGAGAGAAGTGAGATATCACTTCCCAGTGGTAGAAAGAGAAATAATTGTATAGTCTCTATGACTGGTTATGATTCACACCCTTATGTCAGAGAGAGAAACGAATCATTTTCTCCTATTCAAACCACAGAGTAAGGACTGTTAGGACAGGCAAGAGGTCCTTATCCCTCTGAATTACCTTGTTTTCCTATTTTGTCGCTTATTCTCTATACAGAGATACTTCTTTTCATTTACACACATACAGAAACACACACTCAACATTACAGAAACTAGACTAGACATGTCTCTAGAATGAAAAAAAAAACACATAAACCAAACAAATGAAAAAAAAAAAAAAAAACACCCAGGAAAGCCTTTTTTTTAGTCTAGTCCAAATGATTTGCAAAGGATCATGTGGTAATGTGGTCATTCAAAGAGTACTGACTATAGCATTGGCTTGCAGATCTGTGTAATATGTGAGGAAAAGAGAAGAAACTGTGGGAGAGGTTTTTGTATTTTGCAGGTGGAGAAGAAACACTTGCCTTGTGTATTTTTTAAGATAATGGTGCTTGTATCACTAAAGTTTTGCAGTAAGCCCTTCTTGCCATGTCTTTTTAATTACTTACAGGCTTTCTTGTCATCAGCTGGTTTTGAAAGTTAACATACAGTTGCATTGCATGTTCAAACAATCACCCTATCTAAAATATTAAAATATATGCTACTTACAAAATCTTTTTATTCTCCTGTCCTGTCCTGTCCCGTCCTGTCCTGTTCTGTCCTCCTATCCCTTCCCCTCCCCTCTCTCCCTCCTTCTCTTGCATTGCTTTTTTAAGAATTCTAAACCCACCTACTTCAAAATTAGAATTTCATACAGAACTACCTGTACCCATATATATGAAGGATAATGGTCCTCAGAGATTTGATTACAAGTGTGGAGTTAAATAAAAGATCCTAAAAAGATCCTTCTGTTGCTTTTCCAAAAAAAAAAAAAAAAAAAAAATCACAATAAAATCCGTTATATTCATGCAGATCGTGAGCGCCAAAACTGAAGCAAACTAAAAAGCAACAAAAGCAAAAACTAAAAGCAATAGCTGTAAAAAAAGGCTAGTAAACTGCTTTGGAGTGCATATAGCATGAGTAAGAATTTTAAATGAAGCCTGACAAAAGGCTTAGCTTTACAGGGAGGGGCTCTGGGTGGTATATTAGCCTCTTCACATTCACTCAGTGTATCATATATTCCTACAGATCTTTCCTCCCATCCCTCCAGTGTTTACTCTTTCTCCCACTACCCTTTTTCTTCCTCTTTCCCACCTTCTTCTGCCATTTATGGTTATTGATTGACAAGAATTAAATGGCATGCAGCCAGCCTCTGAAGTAGCAGCTGTGGCTGGTGTTCTTCCTACATAGACATTTAGGGATATTTTAAAATGCACTGTTCTGTGATAAATCAGCTTTCCAGTTGCATGGTGTATGACGTGACTGAGTGTGTTTTGACCAAGAGCTGCACTTCGATAAGATTGTATCTTCCCTGCAACCAGCACTCTGCTGCTTCTTGAGATGTCTCTGTGTCTTATGTAGACATGTCAGCCAGGGTGGCCTTTGGTCTGCCTGGCACTTTGATCCTGGTTCTGTGGGCATCTCCCCGGGGCAGGGGTGGCAGTGGTGCAGAGCAGTCTTGCATTTGGTACTGCAGCCCTCTGAGTGGCAGGTGTGGTTACACGAAGGCAGGAGCCCTCTTCTCCTGCTGCAGGCTATGAATAACTCTCATTGAAGTCAACAGGAGCGACTCACATCCTGCGAGGAGGAACCAGGGCCAAATCTGAAAAATGATGATAGAGTTGTTCTGTAATTTCAAAATGTGTCTGTTCACAAACATAAGGCAGATAAGCACAGCAGGGAGAAACGGTGCTGTACCTGTGCACCCAGGCTGAAAAAAACGTGGAGTATGGTACAATTGTTCCAAGGTCAAAAGAACCAGTGCACAGTTTGCTCAAAAGAAAAAAAAAAAAAAAAGTGAAAAAAGAATAGGGAGAAAAGGGAAAAAGAAAAAAAAAGAAAAAAAAAAAGAAAAAAAAGAAGAAAGAAAAAAGAAAATAAAAAGAAAAAAAGAAAAAAGAAGAAAGAAAAAAAGAAAAAGAAAAGAGAAAAGAGAAAAAAAAGAAGCAAGAGAACAAGAAAGAAAGAAAGAGAGAGAGAGAAAGAGAGAGAGAAAGAGAAAGGGTGAGAGAGAAAGAGAGGGAGAAAAAAAAGAAAAAGAAAAAGAAAAAGAAAAAGAAAAAGAAAAAGAAAAAGAAAAAGAAAAAGAAAAAGAAAAAGAAAAAGAAAAAGAAAAAGAAAAAGAAAAAGAAAAAGAAAAAGAAAAAAAGAAAAAGAAAAAGAAAAAAAGAAAAAGAAAAAGAAAAAGAAAAAGAAAAAGAAAAAGAAAAAGAAAAAGAAAAAGAAAAAGAAAAAGAAAAAAAAAGAAAAAGAAAAAGAAAAAGAAAAAGAAAAAGAAAAAGAAAAAGAAAAAGAAAAAGAAAAAGAAAAAGAAAAAAAGAAAAAGAAAAAAGAAAAAAAAAAAAAAAGAAAAAAAAAAAGAAAAAGAAAAAAACTTTTGTCTTGCAAAATGCCAGGATTACTCTTTTAGTAGGTTTGGATCTTGTCAGAGGCTTTCTGAGGTTTATGGCTGGGCCTTCTATGTGGAATAAACAATATTGTTTATTAGCTTAGAAGGAAAGCAAAAATAATAATTGTGCTCATCATTGTTTTACTGATGAAACTTACTAATTCTACATATTTTTAGATTGCTTTTGCCATCTCTCATACAATAGGTAAATCTCTATAAACCAACAGAATGAGCATCCTGTGCTATAGAGTGTTGTCTAATTCTTTCAAATCCACTCACATATCAGGGAGAATTTGGTGAATGGAGTAGCGTACAGGATGTTTTCTTCTGAATGTTTCAAAGATTTATTTGGTTCACTGGGTAAACCAAATGAACAAATTGAAATTTCATTTGGTTTACCCAGTTCATTTGGTTTACCCAGTGAACACACACACACTTTTCAGGACATATGGGCCTGTCTGTAAACTTTCAACCTATCCAATTTCTGTAAGCTTAAATTTTACTTGCAGGTATTTTAATTAAGTCACTTAAAAAAGTACTTAGTAAGATCAGTTAGGTAGGTGGCTAAGGCAGGGAATCTTTCAAAAGAACTCATCTCATAAATATTTGGGTTCAAACCTTTCAGGTATTCTGGTTTTTATAGGTATTCAGGTATTCAGGTATTCAGGTATTCATAGGTTTTTATGAACTATTGTATTCATTGGGCTGGGCAGTCTGAAAGTCCACCACACCTTCAGGAAAGAAACCTCCGGTTAACTCCTGTTCTGCTCACTGGCAGAAAAACCTTGCTTCAACCCAAAGGCAAAACTGCTCCACATACATGTATTAGGGAGGCTGGGAAAGTATCTTTGATATTTTTGCAGAAGAATTCACTTTGCATAACTGTGTCTAGGAGTGACATAACTGTGCATGAAGTGTCTAGGAGTTCAGCAAGAAAGCCTATTGAAAGCCAGTGGAAACCAGCCAAGTTTAATTATCCCCTTCAGATGGGCAAGGGTGCTAACCTTCATGTCTTAACCGGGACAACAAAGGGACTCTGTAAATGACTGTCAATCTTTATGAAAACACTAAGAGAAGGTAT
Organism: Aythya ferina; assembly: GCF_964211825.1. Taxonomy (NCBI): domain Eukaryota; kingdom Metazoa; phylum Chordata; class Aves; order Anseriformes; family Anatidae; genus Aythya; species Aythya ferina. The sequence goes on from NC_140296.1 coordinate 45,262,257, forward strand.
ATTTTTGTCTTATTTTTGTAAAGTGCAGGGAAACGTATGTGTATTGTGACTACACCATAAGTATGTGTTGCGTTCATTAAAAGCAGCATCTGGGTTTAAATCTAGTTAGGAAGAAAATCAAATCTGCTGTGAGAGCCTGGAGGTCCTTGCAAGAGCTTATGGAAATCAAATGAGTTTTATTGAATACCCATTCCAAATAATCTATTCATTTTGCAAGTTTCAGTTTTAAAATCAACACACAGCTGGAGGGCCAGATTCACTGGTAGGCTTTGGCTGTGCTGCGCTGCTTTGGTGCTGTCAAGCATCTGTAAACTTGAATTAACTGGGCTCGATGTGGTTGGCTCCCTGTCAGGTTTACAGCTGCTTCCCATTGCCAGAACAGTGCAGAAAGTCATAGTAGACTGGTGTATCTTTTGTCACAGGTGTGAAGGACAGGGGAGTATGCAGGGCAGAAGAGAGGTAGGGCCACCAGCAGTAAGCAAATAATGCTTTTGCCATTTCTAATGGCAAAGAACAATTATGCAAAAACAGTGGAAGGAAAAATTATCTTTGTTTCATGTTTATATCACTGAGCACTTTTAGGGAAGGGAAATCAAGTGAGTTAAACTTCTCTGGAGTATTTTTCCAGATTTAGATATAATCACCAACATACTGGCATGCTATCTGCTACTACTTAGCTAATCTAAAATGAAAATGATAGGTCACAATCAGAATTAGGTTCAGTGTGTGCTAATGGTATTAACTTTTCTTCTGACTGCACCTAAAAGCAGTTGCTAAAGAATTTTAATATCTCTGTTGTTCCCAGAAATGTCTTGTTAGTAGGTCTGTATGTTTTATGAATGGAGACACACAGAACAAATGTCTGTTGACAGACAAGGACAGAAGGTGAATGTGAGGAAAAGTCACGTCCATTCCATGGCAAAGGACAAACATGTTGGTACACGCATTAAAAATGAAGTAGCAGTGCACAATGCACTACATTTTAGTTTAACTGTGACTACATGTTTCAACCTGCAGTATACTCTACTTGGCTTTCTTTTTATGTCTGGTAGATGCTGCTTCATAAATTGCTTCTGACCTTACTAAAATTTAGTTGCAGTCTTCGCACTGCAGACATTGGATCACTTATTGTTAATGAGCATATTAGATAATAGATCTTAACTTCAGCACATTGCAGTGTTTCAGCAGAGTGCATTCCCTAGCAATGAACACAAAGTGTCACTGTGACCACACACTAATAATTCCACGAAACATAGAAACTTTTGCCTAATTTTGAATTTATTTACATGTCATGTGTGTGCTCATTTGGAACTTCTAGCATTAATTATCTTTGCTCCAAGTTGGACCAGTCTGGAATTCTAATTATGTTCATTTTTACAATTCATGTCTCTGAGGTCTTAACGTATTTTGGAGCTGAACTCTGGGCTGCACATAATCAAGACAGAAAAGAGATAGGTGGCAATATTGTACATTTCAATTGCCTTGTCTGATGTGCCCCTTTTGTAGACTAATGAACATTGGAGAAACAAATTGGTCTGTCAGAGTCAATAACAACCCAATGCCCTGAGCTGCTGGTCACTAATGCTTCCTGTACTTAATCAATGTGCTGCCGGAGATGTTCTGTTGAAAACAGTTAAAGATGAGCAGCAGCAGCAGATTTGGCAGCAGGATTGGGAGAGCAAGTGAGAGCATCCACAGGGTTGGAGTTTCCTTGTTCTAGGGAAGAGACAAGCACAATCAAAAACAGAGTTCTTAAAGGGAAATGCTGCAAAGAAACAAGATGACTGCCACCACATCCAGTTGGTAGAGGAGGAAGAAGTGTCCAGTTCTTTTTTCCAAAATGTTTTGCTAAAAAAAGTAAGGAGAAGGTGATTTCTATAACAAGGCATAGCAGGAAAAAAGACTTTCTGGATCCTGGTAATTAAATCAGAACAAACATTAAAATAACCAAGGTAAGAGGCAAGAAGTTGGGAAGAAGTTGGTTTTCACCCCCAGGTTATTATCAGAAATCCTGAATTTCCAAAAGCAACTGGTGCTGGTAGCAATGTTCAAGGCAGCAAATTATCATTTTAACCAAACAGAGTTGAACAAGTGGGAAAATAAGACAGCTTTTAAATCATATCCATAAGTTGCTTTTGAAATGCTTAAGTGAACAAACAGAAAACAGTATCTGAGCAGGAAAAGAAGAAAATCTGATTTATGCCTAACACACTGCATGGGCAATTTGTTCAGTGGGTCTTACTGGCATAACTCTGGACAGCTAGAGGTTACCTAGGAGCATGAACACCTAGAGATTACCTAGGAAAGCATCTTTGGACAAGTTACACTTTGAGTTGCTTAACTGACAGTGGACTTTCAGTAAAATATAGATGTCACAAAACGGTGATGAATCAGTCCTTGTCTTGAAAATCCAGCAGCAATGGTGGAATAAAAAGAGGTGAAGCACAAAAATCTTGAACTGGACCTTATGAGAATATTCAAGATAGGACTGAACTATAGAACAGAACAGAATAGAACAGGAGAAAAAAAAATAAATAATAATAATAATAATAGAATAGAATTGAAAATGAATAGAATAGTTTGGTTGGAAAGGACCTTCCTAGATAGTTCAACTGCCTGACCTCTTCGGGGCTGAGCAAAACTTAGAGCATATTTATGAGGACACTATCTAAATGTCTCTTGAACAATGACAGGCATGGGGCATCAACTAACTATAGCAACCTGAAAGTCAGTTGATTATAGTCTAAGCTAGATATTTATGCTCTCAAAAGTTGGTTGAAATAAATAAGCCTTTCAAAGATTACTTTAACCCTAGTAATTTTGATAGATATTGTGGGATGGGAGGTGCTTAACTTTCTCCACTGAGAGTAAAACCTATGTCAGCTGGATGCCATCTTTTCTCTTCTGATTATTCAGGGAGTTCTTCTATGTACTTTTTTGTAATTTTTGCTTTTTATACTTTCACTTTAATACAGCGTTTTGGCTTTTTTTTTTTTTTTTTTTTTTTTTTTTTTTAGGTACAGTTAAAAAATCAGATGGATTTTACTGATAAGGATGATGTTTGGTGATAGTTTTCAGAAAAAAAGTCAATTGCTTCCAAAGCAAAGAATGAAGATAATGAGAGTTAGATAAATAATCTTTAGCATGCTGATCTTTTTTTTTTTTTTTTTTTTTTTAAATGGGGAAATAATTCACTTCATTGTAAGGCACTGGAACAGGTTGCCAAGAGAAGTTGGGATGCCCCATCCCTGGAGGTGTTCAAGGCCAGGCTGGATGGGGCCTTGGCCAATCTGGTCTGGTGGGTGGCATCCCTGCCTATGGCAGTGGGGTTGGAGTTAGAGGATCTTTAAATCCCTTCCAAGCTGAGCCATTCTATGATTCTATGATTTTATGAGTATTTCGCTTCATCGAGAGTGTGCATGAGTGGATTACATCCATGGGGTCAGAGAGTTTGACAGATATTTTGAGAATAAAATATTTATCCTAATAAACAACAACAACAACAACAACAACAACAACAACAACAAAACGCTGAGACAGTAATTCATGCTAAAATTGCTCACTTACGACAACTTCACTTCCAACGAATTTAAAACATAGGAGTACAAAAGTTCATGTGAAAGATCTATGAATTTAACTTTAAACACATGTTTTAAAAAATCTGGAAAAAAAAAATAACACTAATTCCTTAATCAAGCTAATTGTCAGTTTGTTTGATAAACAAAGAAGCAATGATCCAAACTAACACAGTAAACTGGGAAATACAAAGGCCCAACTCCTCTTCACCCTGGAGAATCACAGAGTTATTCACAATTATTATGCCATCTTACGTACCTCTGAACAAACATTAAAATCCAGTTCTTTCATCAGCTGTGGAATAGCAGCAGCTACAACTGACACAAGAGCGAAAAGAACTGTTGCAGATTCCCAGGACAGAGAATGAAATTAAGGAAACAGTATTTGCGTTGGAAAGCGGGAAAGCCTACTCCCCCAATGGATTTGCTGTAGAATTTTTAAATACATTTGAAAGTGAAATCATATCAGCCTTACAGGACTATGTCACCAAGCTTTTGAGAGAGGATCGCTCCCAGACTCCCATAGGGAAGCAACCGTCTTTCTGCTTCTCAAACCAGATTATGATCCTCTGGAGGGGATATCCTTTCGATAATTAAGGTTACAGTCACAGTCTCATTTTACAGCTGATTTTGATCTTCCACATGAAACTTCCATATGACTGCTCAATAAAGTCACACAAAGCAACTAGAGAATCTGATCCAATCTGACATAAATATACATTAATGGAATATTTCTGCCCACAAGTGTGAAACCACACATATGCACATTTCTTTTCTACCACAGATGGGTACTACAAAATTTCTCTTACAATGCCCAAAAACGCTGTTCTCAGGAACAACTGCCTTATATTGCCAGACACCTTCCCACAAAGAAGGAGCAGGGCACTTTTTGATTAGTTATAAAGGTTTAACTTTTAAAAATTATCCCCTCCAATTGCAAAAACTGAGAAATTGTATTTAACCAGACAAAATGTTCTCCCACTAGCTTAATCGATGATAACAGAAAGTTATATTTTATGCTTTTATCAGTAATATCCTGTATAAACTGTGGAAAAATTATCAGTGAGAACTGTTGTGATATCCAGTAATTCTTGTCACCCATTTAAAAAATAAAACAAATCAATATGTTCCCTTATCTTGCCTCAAAACAGTGTATCTTGATAAAAATGCAACAAGATTTATCGGTTTCTTTCTAATTAAGGACTATACCTCAGGCTGACAAACCTCATATACAGTCCTAGCTTCACTTAAGTCAGTGGCTCTCCTTCTTATTTTTGGTGACTATACAAAAAGAGTACAGGACCTCATATCTTGCTGTCACTGATAAAAAATTACTGATACCATAGAAACACATGTGTGAACAGGAAGGATTTTTGAGAATTTACCAAAGATTCTCCTGCCAGTACATGGCATAATGTCCTCAAGCATTTTAAAGCAGGCCAGAGTGTATCTCCTATTTGTCCACTTATTAACAGCCTTCTTCTCCCTGAGGCCCTTGGAGGCAACCTCTATTAATTGTGGAATGATTTTGACATGATGACTCTCAAGGATATTTGTAATGAAAGAATATTTAGGCCCTTTGAGAGATTAGTGAAATACATGCCACACACCAAAACTACACGTTTATAGATATTTACAAATAAGACATTATCTGTGGGAGCTAAATTGAAGAATTTGTGTACCCCTGAGTTCTTTCCCTTAGAATACTAGCTTTTAATAATGGATAAAGACTGTGAAAAGAATCTGCACTTGATATCCTTTCAGGCTGAATAAATTCAGGGGAGATAAAAGCTAAGATCAAGTGCAAAAGCGATTTGGATCAAGAATTCTCCGATGAAGAATAGATTGAGATATGTAATCAAACAAAAACAATCTCTATTAGTGTAAGACACCAAATGTTTATATTTAATGTTATTCATAGAATATGTATGACTACAGAAAGTATGCACAAAGTAAATAGTGACAATGATGATATATGTTTAAAATGTAATTTTGAAAAGCAGCCTCAGCATGTGTGATAGGACTCAAACTATTCAGTGTCTCTGACACAAGGTTGCAGAAATTGTCATGGCTATTGTATAAACCTATATGTTCCTTACATCAGCTCTCTGCGTCCTCTACCTCACCTCTTTGTAGAGAGGTGGACCTTTGTTTGTGGACCTTGTGTTGTCTATGCTAGGGCATTTCTTATGAAGTGTATACCAAACAGCATTGTCTCAGTTTGTGGCAGGGGGATAATCAAAGCTGGCAGAAAAATTTCTTCTGAAACAACAAAGAAACAAACAAACAAATAAACAACAACTAATGAAAAAGTTAAGAGGCTCCCTAAAATGTATTTTCCCTAAATATACATAATCCCTAAAATATATTGATGGGAGGTTATAATAATTGGCCTGAAATTAAAACAGAGAAGCTGATTTATGTAGGCCTACATTATCATCCATATCTATAACAAGAAAATATAAATACCTGTCAAATAAAATAAACCCCTACTTTTTTTTTTTTTTTTTTTTTTTTTTTTTTTAAGTTAGCTTTCTCATGAAAATACTTTTTTAGAGATCCATCCCTACAGACCTTAAAAAAAAAGTCTTAGTCTTCATTGTTCCAGACATGCAGAAATAATGACAAGATGTGAGGGATGTGGTTTAATTTGTCTGCGACTTTATTAACTGAACTCACCTGGGAATCATTCAGCAATAACATATGCAGTGCAGGTCATCATTTCGTCTTCACTTGTTTCCACATATTTGGGGAGAGCTGTCACTCAGAGCTGGGACCCCACTGCCCTCCCCTGTAAGTAAGGTTTAGAGGCTGCAAAGAGGGTGCTGACTATTTGCTGCAAGAGCCTTTTTTCTTCTGCCTCTTTAGCAGACATCTGCTCTTTAATTTGCTTCTAATTCAAGTTTATCAAGGAAGCAGATATCCTGAGGAATAAATACAGGTATTGCTCACCGGCCACTAGGGAGCATCAGCAGTCAGCTGGGCTGCCCTATCCAGGCTCCCAGATAACTAATCATTCTCCCATCAGCCAGAAATATACACAGGCAGGTGTAGCCCTCTCTCCTGAGTGGCTTATACATCCCATAGATTGCTGTTTGGTTTTTGGAGTCTGCAAGAGTCATTTCCATCCCTGAACACATCTACCTGCTTCATGGCTCATGGGTCTTCAGGTCTTGCTCACCTGTTCAGACTTCTTGGTCTGAATGCACACCTCCCCTACAACTCTTGCAAACATCCTCACTTACTCACAGAACCTGTCAACTTCCTTCTCGCTTTACCATCTCTTACACAAACTGCACTGGAAGCAACTTCTGGCATACAAACCTCCTTTCAGGGGAATCCTATTGAACTGGTTAATGGATTATCCAACATTCAAGACCCACCTCCCATCACTTAATTTGTCTTTAATAATAAATAAGTTCTAGCCAGGAATGAGGAGGCTGCTGTATCCCCAGCTGTCTTAGTCAATGTCTGAAATCCTGCCAGTTTATTAAGAATGAGCAGAAATACCTGCTGTCTCTAAACTACACAACATATTTCAGGGATGGGAGTGAAGGAGGAACATGGGCTTCCTATTTCTTTCATTGTGAGCTCTCCCAGGCAGCAGTTGAGTTGTACACATTGGGCTATACATGTTCTTGAATCTATCTTTCCTGGAAATCAAAATAGGCTGTAGTATCTAACAGAAAGATCGGTGCCTAACAAGAGTAACTCACAGGTCACATTTACTCAATACCTCCTAGGAAAAGGAAAAATAAGCCCCAGAGATCTGATTGAACCTTCAGCTGCACTGGCATGCCACTCCATTCAATTTTCATTCTCAGCTTTGACAGAGAGCTTAGCTGGGCTACTTTCTTCTCTTAGGTTTCAATTTCCATGTCTAACCATAGATGTCTATTACCATTTGAGATGTTCTGTGGCATTATTCCTGCTGTTCCAGAAGGGCAAAGGATTTCTTGTGACATATCTTCAAACTAAAATAGGTATTTACCAAATACCCTGGGGTGTATCGAATGTACTATGCAGTTGAATCAAGGCTTTGCTGTGAGCAAGCCCCTAAACTTTAATAACAGTTTCAATATCATCCACTCTTTTGCCTGAATCTTCATCGTTGCTTTGTGCAACTGTGGCTTGCTTTCTTGAAGGTTGGATTTCCTTCCAATGATATTGGGGTGAGTTTCTTTGTGCTTCTCCAGTAAAATTGCTTGCAAAAAACATCTCTTGCCTGGTCCCCAGCTCACACAAATACAGGCTGTCACCTATGGGGAAGTTCATGTTGCCACATAATCATTCCATGTAAGAAAGTCTCTCAGTGCTGTCTGTCCCCTGTCTATATCTACTTTCTTCAAGTTGGTTCCTAGATTCTGAAGCTAAAGCATTTTACTCTCTGGGGTGACTGTTACTACTTTCATCCCAGTTTCTTTTTCCATCACCTTCTCAGCTGCTGTGGGGTTACTCCCCAGAAGCTAGCCAGTTCCAGCGTGGAGACCCCAAGATTTCTTTCGTCCCAGCCTGTATGAACAAGGAGACAATGAACCCTGTTAGTTTCTGCATTTAATATTCTTTTTGTGCATGGAAGGTATTTTCTTCATTTTGTTATAGAACTATTTTTGTTCCTGGCTTTCCCACAACCATACAACTTCCTGCATACATACTTTCTGGCTTTGGTCAGAGTGAACAAGAAAAAATGCTGAGAAGGTACCAGCCCTGCTGCTTCAGTTCCTACTTGCCCAACACCAAGAAATTTTTTCACTTAATTTGTTCTCTGAGTCCTACTGCTGTTGGGCCTCAATTGCCAATACCCTCACTGTAAACTCATAAGACCTTTCAACCAGCTCCCCAGGTTATATTTTAGGGCACCCTGACACCTAATGGAAGAATTTATCGCATCCATATGCAAGTCAGTAGGTTCCTCTGCTGCCTCCTTGTTGGTAGTTGCTAGATTTGCTTTCTCCTTCATGCACAGAACACCTTTTGTTTACCCTCTTATTCTTCTCCCTTCCCCTGTTCCCCCAGCCAGAACCCCCCCAGCTCAGGCACTATATCTCTTTCTTCCCATTTTTGCAGACAAATCCTCTCCCTCCACACGACTTCTGTTCCCACTGAATCTAACTATAGACTGGCCATTTACCCAAGCCAACAGGGAATGTGAAAGCCAAAAGCAAAGCCTAATGAAGCTTGGAGAGTACAACCATGTTGTGCCTAATTGCATTCAGGATTTTTCAAGCATTTTTCCTCCATAACTCACACTGCAGCAGCAAATTCATTGGAGGTATGCTCTGCTGACTGATGTACCAGTTATGGCTTACACGTAGGTTTCCATCTAGTGCTGACCTTTGACCTGGACGTTTGTGATAGAGAGGAGAGGGATGCATGTTGGCTTAACAACAACTAGTTTCAAAGCTCATTGAAATGGGAAACTTTCTACAGATGTCTGTGGGTCTGGATGAAGCCCCAGAGCAGACATATACAATTGACATAGCTTTGCTCACAATTTACTCTACTCCTTAGTAGGGGTTTGAGATCGCTTTTTCCCTGAACAACTTGGGGGGTTGAGTGGTTTACTTCCTCCTCTGAGATCTTTAGGTCTGTTTAACTTAGAGATTGGCTAGCAATCTGCCAGCACAGATATATGACTAAAATGCTACACTCGTCTATCAAAAATACCAGAGAGCTGTGAAGAAATGCTTGGGGGCTGCCAATATCTATTTATGTTGGAGATGCCCATGGCATTCATAATGTACAATAAATAAGAGCAGTCATTCCAAAACACTATGTTCACAACTTAAAAGTAAATACTATGTAAAATGATCTGCTGCATTATTACTCCCATGCAAAGATCTTCATAATTGCTACCATGATGAAAAGGTCTTTATTAAATATATAATGACTTTTAATAAGCTGACCCTCCAAATACAAAATGTTTGTGTTGATCTACTTGAATTGTTTTGCTGGAAAATAAAAGTGTTGAGAACTCTTTTACAAAGGGTGACAAATAGGAGGCAGTCACTTTTTTTTTTTTTTAATAAATAAATAAATAATTAAATGCTTAATTCCTGCTACATGAGTTAAGCAGATAAGGCTGGCAGCAGCTGCTCCCTACAAAAATGCTTCATAGTAACAAGATAAAATGTGGGTGATAACATTGCAATGCTGTAAAACAAGGTTGTAGAAATGTGGACATGTACTGATGACAAATTTGCCTTTAAATCTTCTCTGCTAATATTTATAGGCATGAAATCTTAAAGCACCTTTAATGTGCCTATAATCCTGCCCATTTGACAGCTTTTACATAATTTTCTAGGGAAAGGTGACCCGATCATCCCAGGCTGTTGACAGTACAGCTGAAATGGCCCTCCAATAAATGAAGCAGGATTATCCAGACACTATGGCAAACAACAGCTCATAATATGCATCAAGAAATTTCCATAGCACATCAGATCTTTGTCTTCAATGACACATGGATCATGACGGGATTTCAAGAACACATTTCCCTAGATACCTGATAAGTTTTAACGCAAAACTATAGCATAAAAGGGTCTCTTTAGATAGGTTCTGTTTTCCATATTAGAAAAAAAAAATGTTTTCAATCTTGAAAACTAGAGGCATAGTTTTAAGCTGAATTATCATGTAAACTTATACTGCTTAGTGTAGCTGTGTTCCCCGATGCTTTGAATGCATTTATGAGTTTACTCAGTTAAAATTATAAAACATTACAAGATATTTTTTTTGCCACAGTAAAAGTCACTATTGACAATAAACAAGTCTTGATGAAGGGTATGATAAAACTATGCAGAAGTTTTGCTGAATCTCTTATGCTTCTCTATAAAAACACCTTACACAAAATGGTATCTGTATGCCTCCCAGGTTTACGTGATAATGTCAAGAAAAGGTTTTGATGCCTGCTGCCAATTCATATCAAAGGTGTCATATGCTATAAATTTAGTTTATATTGGTGTAATTATCAGTGACATGGCCAGATTGTATTAATACTTCTGCTCCTGTTGCTTAGCCTAGGTACTTAACAATTTGAATGCCACAAAATATCAATACTGATGCTTTATGGCATCATGCCAGAGCAGCCTGGGGACAAGTAGGGTAGAAGTGGATGACAGTTTTTGCTCAAGTGTGGAGTTTGTTTGGTCTCATAAGACATTTATGAGGTCAATTGGATGTCATTTAAAATATCAGGAGAGAAACAAATTTAAACTACACACCATGTCCCACTAGGAACACTGAACTCTGTGAAAAAAATACTAAATAAGCACTGTGACAGCTGCATAGATAGGAAAGAAAAAAAGAGACTGGGCTGAATGTGGCAAGAAAGGGATCTTCCCTAGAGTAATAACTAACTGTTCCTCTGCTACTTTCTTAAAAACAAGCAAACAAAAAAACAACAACAAAAAAAAAACAAACACCACAAACACACACACACACCAGATTTAAAGCCAGCAAACATTAATATTCATTTAAGGCAAGGTTTGCACTGATGATTTAGATCCTTACTCAAGACATAACAGGAGACTTGGACAATGAAGCACTGAGGAAAAAGCCTCAGGATCTGTTTTCCAGGATGTTCATTGATATGGGAATAGCAATGATCAATGATTAAACAGAAAAAATAAAGTAACAGAATATTCCTGTACTGAATGATGGGGCCATTAGACTGCCAGTTAGCAGATGAGGCATCTGGCTTTGTTCAGTCATTAACATCACATTTGTCCTCATGGAAAAGTATTTTATATTTCTGTACCTCAGTTTCTTTATCTATTAAAAACTGAGGTGAGTTCTTTGAGAGTGCTCTGACAATTTAGGGTTTATAAGAAATTGGAAGAGCCAAATAATATCATAACTTGTAATAAATGATTAGCATTCAGTGTTATAATACATATATACATTTTATACATAATATGATGCGTGAACAATTGGCTGACAGATTGGGCTTAAGGTTTTATAGTACATGGGGTTATTTCAGGCTGGTGGCCAGTCACTAGTGGGGTTCCACAGGGCTCCATTTTAGGGCAAGTTCTCTTCAATGTTTTCATAAATGACTTGGATGCAGGACTCAAATGTATACTAAGCAAGTTTGTGGATGACATTAAATTGGGAGGAGCTGTTGGAAAGGCCTTTCACAGGAGTGGTGGAGAGGTCTTGCACAGAGATTTCGACAAATTAGAGGGCTAGGCAATCACCAACACTGTGAAGTTTAACAATAGAAAGTGTTTGGTTCTGCACCAGGGATGAGGCAACCCTAGCTATATGTACATACTGGGGGATGAGTGCCTGGAGAGGAGACACATGGAAAGGGATCAGGGGATTCTGGTCAACAGCAAGCTGAACATGAGCCGGCAGTGTGCCCTGGTAGCCAAAAGGACCAACTGCGTCCTGAGGTACATCAAACACAGCACTGCTAGCTGGTAAAAGGAAGTCATTGTCCTGCTCAGCTCTGTGCTGGTGTGGCCTCACCTCAAGCACTGTCTGCAGTTTTGGGCACCACGATATAAGAAGGCCATAAAAGTATTAGAGAGTGTCCAAAGGAGGGCTGCAAAGATGGAGAAGGGTCTAGAAGTCAAGATGTATGAGGAGTGGCTGAGATCACTGGGTAGCCTAGAGAACTTAGGTAGGTGTTCAACCTAGAGCAGAGGAGACTGAGGGAAGGCCTCATGGCAACCTACAGCTTCCTCACGAGGGGAGTGGAGGGGCAGGCGCTGAGCTCTGCTCTCTGGGGACAGTGACAGGATCCAAGGGAATGGCATGGAGCTGGGACAGGGGAGGGTCAGGCCGGGTGTCAGGGAAAGGTTCTGCACCGAGAAGGTGGTCAGGCACTGGGACTGGTTCCCCAGGGCAGTGGTCATAGCACCGAGTCTGCTGGAGTTCAAGAAACATTTGGACAATGCTCTCAGCCATCTGGTTTGATTTTTGTGTGGTCCTGTGCAGAGCCAAGAGTTGGATTCAATGATCTTTGTGGGTCCCTTCCAACTGAGGATATTCTGATTCTACTCTATGATTCTACAAAAAGACAGCAGTCGAATTCTATTGCTGTTTTTAAACATATATTCAAGGATTTACTTATTTATTTATTTTAAAGTTAAACATACCAAAGAACTGACCATATCACATGCATGAATAGAAAATGAAATCAGTACACATAAGCTTCACATTTGCCCAAATGACTTATAGATTTTTACCTTTCCTCGTTTGTCACCTTATTTGGCTACTTTCTTTACTGCAATGCCTACTGGTGAATCTCAACAAATATATATTTGATAATTCTTCAAACATGGATATTGTTGGTCTTTTTTTTTTTTTTTTTTTTTTTCAGTACTTTATATAGCACATATAAACTATTGATCAAATTTCAACAGAAAACCTGTAAATTTACTACCTTTGGGTGATATGCATTCCACTTTTGCCAAAGTTCAGTGCCTGATCACTGTCAGTCTCCAGTCTCCCTCTATAATCAAGAAAAAAAAAAAAAAAAAAAAAAAAAAGACAAGACAAGTGCTTCCAGATTGTGACTTTTCTGAGTCACATAAGGCAGGTGCTTTAGGATGGGAAGAATTGTCCTCTACAAGTGCCAGTCTTTCTCCATTGGCTGTAAGTAACTCTCTAAACAGTGCACAACCAGATTGTGGCAATGACTACAGCAAATCTGCTTATAGCACTGCAGTGAACCAAGAACCATTCTTGGTTCTGACATTTACTTGGGATGCAGTGAATTTTCTCAGAGATCTCCACCAGGACAGATGACCCACTGAATAAAATGCTTTTATGGGATACAGGTTCATACCTCTATTCTTCAAATAAACCCAGGTCTTCCTCTTCTCAGATGACTGTAAAAAGCAGCAGGTTGTAGAATCTCTACAGTTAACACTAAATAGCAATATGATTTTAGAAAATCAGAATTGTACTGTTAATGTTAGAGGGAAAAAAAATAACGATATTTTCAAAAATGTGATGAAAAAAAAGTTCCCTTAAAATTCTGCTCAGTACTTCGATAGCAATGTATAAGATTTCAGCACTCAGGTGTCAGCTTAGCTGACCCAGTTGCTAGTGATTTTGGTACTAAGTAAATGAGCTACACTGACTCAGCAATGCAATGACAGTTTTCTATGATATGCAAGACAATGTCAGTAGTCTCATTTTTTTCACTGAGGTCAAGGAGTGTAGCCAGTTAGAGAAATCTTTGTTAGTGTATCTTAGGTACTTCACTCCCACAGTAGAGAAAATAGTTTGAACACTGCTTGAAAATTGTTTGAATGCTGTTTCAGGAGTTCTGAAACTCAGATGCAAGAGACCCAGAATGATTTGAGTGTTGCAATTATGGGTGAAGACTCTAGTGTTGACAGAAGAAAGGGATTTGGAGTTTGGAGCACAGGACTATCCTTCTATCCTGTGTTTGTACAGTTCTTACAGAATACAGATATTGTTTGTGTTTATCTGTCCTAAATTAGACCAGCCATATAAACTCACCCCTCCAGACTTCTTTTCCAGTCAACAAAAGAAAACATGCTTCTCTGGAGAATACTTCATAAAATCAATTTTTTATGCTTATATGGTGAGATGAATTCTACTCTGAACATCAAGTACTGGCTGTAACTGTGCTAAGGTACAGGCTGCTTCTATCATGACTGTGCACAATGCCTACCACAGGAGACCTCTGATTCTTGACTATCCCCATCATGCACAGATGCTGCTGTAATGGAAAATAGAAATACTGCCATTCTGAAAGTGCTAAGATCAAACTTCAGAGTGTTGGTATAATATGTAGTAGTTGTCAAATAATTCTTTGTAGTAGTATCAAATAATTATTGAATTTATTAATAAAGGCATGTTATTTTGAAGTTGCATATGAAATTTTAGAATGGCAGAATGGAATTTATGGAGACTCCAAGGTTAACATCCCTCATCTTGAAATAAACAGATGATATTGCATATTTATTTAATAGCCCTTTCATCACTTTAGTGGTGACACTGTAAAACAAAAAAGCTGGAGGAGACGTCACAGTGCAAAAATAATTATAATTAGGAATTGAGGGATAGTAAATAAATCATCTTCAATATTGTTTTCTTCTTTTTTTCTTTCATTTTGGGTATATTTTCACACACTGGTTCCAAGATTCATTTGCATTCCAACTGTTCTTATTAAAGCAGCACCATTTATTCTACAATATATACAAAAGTTTCTATTTTTAAAATTCTATTTCAAACCATGAGCTTGGCATACAAAGTCAAATCCCAGGAGTGAGTCTTTTCTTTTTCCTTTAAAAAATAATATATATATATATATATATGAACAGTTTTAGGTTACATGAGGGGAAAAACAGAAGTTGGTACTTTCATCCACTTCCTCCCTTTTTCTTTCCAACTGTAAAACTGCATCTGCATAAATGAAAATGAAAATGAAAATGAAAATGAAAATGAAAATAATGAAAAAAGAAGATGATGAAAATGAATGCTTCCTTTTTTTTTTTTTTTTTCCCTATAATTTTAGACATCTTAAATATTTTTAAATATATCTATGAACATAGAGAATATTCAGTCCATCCACCATAAACATTTCACTGGGTAGACTTCATGCACATATGCAACATGACACTGACCTGATGCATCACAATGGTGCCAGTTATACCACGATAGTCTATCTTGTGAAAGATCATCACACTAAAAAGAAGTTTTACCTTCCAACAGATTGCTTTTTTTTTTTTTTTTTTTTTCTTTTTTCAGCAGTAAGGTATGTAGCAACATAAATACAGTTCTACTGAATGTAAACTTCATTTTAAGAAACTAACCAGCCAACCACCACCACCAAAACCCCACACAGGTTTAGTTGTTAAAATATGACTTCATTGCAAGTGGAGTTCCACTCACAGTTAAAAACTTGTATTATTTTCAAGTATTTAAGTAAATGTTAACCCTTTTTACAGTATGAAATAATTTCACTACAAATATACTACATTCATTTTCTTGGAAGATAGCAATTTAATCAGGCATATAATCTTCCACACAATCATCAAAGGAGGAACAGATGAGCAGAAGTTGTCATTGTTTGTGCTATGAGAAGTAAGAGAGATTCCCTGAGTGCTCATACAGATTCATCTATCTCTGATAGTTGCTACAATTATTCCACCTTTGTAGACAGATAAATCCACATGCAACAGCTAAGTTCATTAGCAACTGCAGAACAAAAATATATTTAGGTGTTCATTACTGCAATATGCAAGTACTTCAGAAATAAGAATGAACACATTTTCCAGAAAACTGTAAATCTGGGAAGTATAAATTTCTCTTAAAAATAAAAATAATAAAAATAAAGTAAAAAAAGAAAAAAAGAAAAAAGAAATGGGCAACTGGAGTTCAAATAGTTTAACTGCTTGCATTTCTGAGATGCTAAGTATCTTCTATTAACATCATCTTCATCCTGAAGTTTTGGTTCTTGACAGCTCTTCAGGTTAGATCCCATCAAATGAGTTGTCCCAGATTGTTGTGAAAGCCTGTAGCAAAGTTTGAACTATAAGCTTGATTTTACACAGTTCTAATTGAATCACTTAGTAGAAGTGCATTTGTCACTATGAAGAGGATGAAAAGAGGCATTGTTTTCGGAAAGAATCTCATAAAATTGTATTTCAACATGGATAACTGTTTTGCATAGTTTTGTCATACAGGTTCCTGAAAACAAAACAAAAAAAACTAATTTACACTTCTTATATTTTGTTTTTATACTTTAAAGAGAAGGAAAAAGACTGAGTTCCGCTCTCAAAAATTTAATTGTAGAAAGTATGTACCAAGGCTGGAGTTTGACTGTATGACAATTTTCCACCATCAACGTGAATGTATTTACATCTATGAAATATTGTTTTCATATTTTAAAGATTTTCTTCATGAAAAAAATGGAAATCTCCTGTTTTAGTTCATATTCAGGTGATAATCTGCCTCTAATTTTATTACACTTAAAATAAACCTGAGAAATTGTCCTTGAAAGCATAAGCGTGGATGAAAATTAAATGCAAATAACAGTCTATATTGATTTATGATGTGAACAATTTTCCTGGGGTTTTAGTAATATTTTTATTCATTCATAATTAAGCATAAATTATTTTATTTTAAAAGGCTATGTGTTCCAAATCAGTTTGTCACATTTAGAAGGCAACTAAAATTTTTCTGTCTTTGGCATTATATTTTTCTTAAAAAAATATTTATTTTGCACAAGAAAGATGTAACTACAGGAAAAACCTATCTAGCAATTAATGATTACATTTATATTCACTTTGAGTTCTGTGTAGGTCACCTACTGTATGTGTTTAACAGAGGTGTCATAATTACTGTGACTTTTAAATCCAAGAGAGCAGTGCCTGGTTCAGATCGCAGACAGTCCAGGATGGCTGGGTTTTGTATGTACAATCAAAAGAAAGAAGTGATACATAATGCATCTTTTTTTTTTTTTTTTTTTTTTGATAGAACACAACTGAAGGATTGGTCTGACCTACCTACAGAGTTGGTATATGCCACTATGCTGGTCACCACAGGCTACCTTCAGAATTAATGACAGAAATAGGCATTTTGTGAGAGGAACTCATCCAATTGGATATAAGCATGTACATCAGAATGGCCATATCATGACCCATATCTACTGAGTGTGTTGAGTAGATCTCTGACAACTTTCAGTCAGAGAAATATTCCTTTGTAGGAGCATATGTCATATGTTATGATGAAGATCACAAGAAGGTCTGGTAATCCTGGTCAGAAAGGCTCCCTCAAAATTGGCATGAACCTGAAAGTGAAAATTACAGCATTTTCTTTAACCTTGTTTACCAGGCAGTAGTTGTGACCAGTATCCACAATGCTAGGTATGCTCCTGGGGGTGGTCCTCCAGCTGCCTGGAGCAGGCACTTCTGGAGTACATAGGGCCATGCAACCTGGCTGGTTCCCTCTTGGGACAACTGGAGGAGCACCAAGAGACACGGACAGGGCAACCTTATATAGCATGATCTGGCCTCGTGATGCAGGCAACTGCAAATGTAGTCCCCTGATGTAGCTGTCCAAGTTTGTAAGTTATGGAGGACTCTGGGTACTTTTAGCACAACTCAGGCTCAAACAAAATGAACAGACAAGATTTTTGCTAATACTACTTCTTCCATCTGTGAACTTATGAGCAATTAGATGACCTTATTGTTCTGTAATTGATTGAATCCCAAGTATTGAAAAGACTGAATGCTCACTATTTCCCCTTGTTTTTCCTTGCTTTCCAATAAACATGGATAAAAACCGAATACTGAATGTTACGTTTGTAGGTCTGTCAATTTGAGTGGCTTAGGTTTTTGTTTGTTTATTTGTTTGTTTTGCTTTGTTTTTGTTGGTGTGCCCAACAACAAAGTTCTGCTGAGCAGTTAGTCTGTTAAATTGGATTGAAGGATATTGCTAATTTTAATTTTAACTATGTGTCATGGGCTAGTTATAAGATAGCATTGCAGTAGTCACTTTAGATATAAAAAATACAAAAAGCTGTTTCAACAAACCACTTCAGAACTGTGGTACAAGGTTGAATGGCAGTAGAAATAAAAGTGATAAGCTTCTTGCACTCCACACCATGTTCATACCCCTGAATTCAGACAGCTTCTCTTACAGTGGATATAGTAACCTGCTCTTTCAGGAGCTATTTGAAAGTAAGTGTGTAGTTCTAAGCCATAAGTGAGTTCTATACATCCTATGCAGTCAGTAGAGATGGAAAACATAAGTGTATCTATATTTAAGGGAAGGGAAGGGAAGGGAAGGGAAGGGAAGGGAAGGGAAGGGAAGGGAAGGGAAGGGAAGGGAAGGGAAGGGAAGGGAAGGGAAGGGAAGGGAAGGGAAGGGAAGGGAAGGGAAGGGAAGGGAAGGGAAGGGAAGGGAAGGGAAGGGAAGGGAAGGGAAGGGAAGGGAAGGGAAGGGAAGGGAAGGGAAGGGAAGGGAAGGGAAGGGAAGGGAAGGGAAGGGAAGGAAGGGAAGGGAAGGGAAGGGAAGGGAAGGGAAGGGAAGGGAAGGGAAGGGAAGGGAAGGGAAGGGAAGGGAGAAGGGAAGGGAAGGGAGAAGAGAAGAGAAGAGAAGAGAAGAGAAGAGAAGA